>NC_056713.1:2052544-2065044 GCF_018831695.1 Puntigrus tetrazona
TTGGGTCCTTGGGTTGAATTGAACCCTTTTAAGTTTCAAAAGGTAAAGAAAAATACTATATTTTATTCTTCTGTAACTGTTTATTTGCTATTGCAGTAGTTCCATTCGATTTACATTCGTGCTGGACATATAGGTTCAGGTAACTATAGACCTGAATATGTAATAATGATTGGCAGAACATACATGCATATAAGGGTAATAATAATAATAATAATAATAAATATTTATTCCTACCTGTACATTCAAGCGAGACTGCTTTCTCATCCTGACATCCCGAACTGAATGAAAATCACAAAAAGGCATTGCATGTGTTGTTGAGTGGAAAAACGAAACATCTGCCGTGATATAAACTAGACTTACCTGACATTTACCAGACCCTGTATTAGTTTAGCTGATCTCTTTCCTACAGTAAGGGCTACAGACGTCTTGCTATCCACTGGATTTGATGCATAAGACCTAAGGCACAGAAACCAGAGGAGGATATATAAAAATAGTTGTTGTTGTTGGGACAAGATTCATATTTGGTCATATATGGAGCTTAAGATCCATTAATGCATTATGGTTCATTCCGAAAATATAAATATCTAGTTATCATATTGTTTCAAATCCACATGAACGCTTTTTTCTACAATGAAAGACAGTAGAAAAAAACTGAATGTACAAGTCATATGGACTATTATTCAAAAGATAATGATGCATGCCAAGATGATTCGTGTTTGGGTGAAATATTCTTCTTAGTTTACCTTCTAAAGCCCATCTGTTCACAGATCTGGTCAGCATAACCCTGATCCAATCCCTGATAACACACTGGAAGGAATCGACCATCCTGAGCAGTTCTGACCTGCAGCACTCCACCTTCTGCAAATCTCACTGAGGATATTGAAGAGGAAAGTTAAAACAATGCAATAATAATTGATTGATTAGTATTTTTATCATACTTACTGCAACAACTTTTTTTTGTTTGTTTGTTTCAGTCATCTTAGTACTTTGCCAAAGCAATTTTGTCTTTATATTTGTAATATTTATAATATTATATAAATATTTGCAAGATATTTATATTGCATTATTTATATAAATTGCAGAAAGTACTTTACAGTTGTTACTCCGCATCCAAAATAATAATATATGTGTGTACTGCTCATATTTGTTAAAAAAACACCCTTACCTGGACCCTTCCCCTGGAACACTACCACACCTGCACTCACCGCCGCCTACCGAGCAGCACGCACCGTGCGGCCGCCGGACTCCGCCCCTTACCTGGACCCTTCCCCCTGGAACACTACCCGACCTGCACTCCCCCTGCAGCACGACGAGGACACGACTTCCCTCGTTTTTGGACACTTTCTTTTCCCTGGACACTTTATTTTGTATTTAATTCATAAAAAAAGCCTCTCCGAGGCCACACCCACTGTGTCTGTCGTTAGCTCCTCCCACCACACTCTATTTTTATTTATTTTTTAATAACCTATTTATATTTACAAAAAACATACTGTATATACACACACATTATATAAAAAAATATTTTATTTTGGATGTGATAAATTGTGATTAATCAATGCCCAACCCTAATATATTGTTAACTTAAAGTTTTCTTATATGGGCCTTATCTTCCACAATTTCGTTTCTAAACATCGTGTGTCATAATACAGTAAATAGAGGCCTTACTGTGTACAGTAAATGCTTTTCTCAGAGCGGTACGGGTTCTCGCTAATCTTGAAATCTAGTTTCCTTGTAATTTCACTTTAAAGCCAAAGCACTCTCTGAAACACTCGATCATTACTCTCTCCGTGTTGCACCTTGAAAGAATCAATTACGTCTGATTGTCAGCTTTTTGTGTAGAAAGCGTTCTCACCGCAGTTCGTCTCATCAGCGGCCTGCTGGCAGTTTTGGACGCCGTCACACTGCTTGGAGGAGTTGGAGCAGGCGTCAGGTACACTCGTGCCATCTTCAGTCTTGTGCCCTTGTTCGTTGCAGTCTTTTCCCTTGCAATCGCTGCCGTGTTCTTGTTCGTTGCAGTCATTTCCCTTGCAGTCACTGCCCTGTTCCTGTTCTTTGCAATCTTGTCCCTTGCAGTCATTCTCATAATTTCCAGAATACGACTTGGATCCGTAACGTACTATCCATATAATGTTAAAGAGAAAAAAAGTAGAGGGGTTTAGATACAAGGTAAGCATTAATAGTGCGCCCTGTCTTTACAGATACATCTTACCTCCAAGCCAGATGGCCAGTCCAATGAGAGCCAACACCAGCAGCGCACCTACACATCCACCCCAACACTTGGCACTCCGTCCGCAAGACTTCTGCCTTTTTGAAGGAACTAAAGGCACAAGAACAACTCATACTCAACTAACCTCTCACATATTTGATTGGAGGTATGTAGCACCATATATGTAGCCGAGTCAAGGACTATTCTTTAATTAAAAAATACAACTTTATGCAGTTTATAAAGAAAAATATGCACCGTGTCTATGGTTAATGTTTTCAGTTTTTCTTTTCATTTCATTTCAGATTAAATTCAAGTAGTTTTTCTTGGTTTTGAAGTGAAAACGCGTAGGTGGTGTAACTGGCTAAGTTTGCATGTAACCAAAAAATCCATTTGTAATCAGGTCGACGGCTCAATCGGATTGAACAGGCTTCATGTAAACACCATAATCAATGAAATTTCGGGCGGATTCAAGGGGGTGGTTTATTTCTTTTCTTTTTATCGAGCATGCGAGTAAATGCATTGCACATGTGCATGATACTGAAATAGTGCGATGACATATGACTTGCAGATTGAGCGTTTTTTTTCTTTTAAATAAAGTGTTGTATAAATGTCCTGTTGTTCTAAAATTCTCCTTTCACTTGGCAGCTGTGAAGTGGAGCAGGACAATGTTCCAGCAGTCCTTGCATCGGATATAACTAGGAACTATACTTTCATTCCGGTGTAATAATCAAGGAACTTTGCCAACCATAATATGATTGCAGCAGGCGCAATAATATTATAGTTCCTAGTGACTTTTCATTTTACGTCACCCTTGGAAAGCAATGTGATGCAAATAGAAAAAATATTGAAACTCTTTGGTCATTTTTAAACGTGACGCTAATGGTCAAATCAGATTCAATTATCTATGCTAAGCTAAAGCTAAAAGTGCTGCCGCCGGACCCGAAGATCAGCTGAATGCATTCAAAAACTGTAAGACTCAACTGTTGAGTGGCGTGTTCCTTTAACATTCCACAAAATGGTATTTATTGCGTTTATTCTGTCAGATCAGCGTTTATTCAAATTCACGGCGAAGGATCAGCTGCCCTCTCTGTTTTAATTAGGATCAATTTGTAGAAACAGTTATTAGCTTCAGTTAGCAAGAGCAGATTACATAGGAAGCTATTTTTCACAGTAGCACCAAACCAGTTTCTGTACATACCAACAACATGCTGTGTGGTGATGATGACGGCGTCTACCTGTACTGGCGGTGGATCCATCGGAACATAGACTGGCACAGGTTTCTGTGTGAACCCATATTGGTCCTGAAGAATTACCTCCTCGTAGGTCATAGGAGGCGTCTGTGGGTCCCCTGCCACAGAGTAGTATGGTGGAGGAGGGTCCTTCTACAAAAGAAAAAGTGAAATTTCATTAGTTCATTGTAAAAGCATTATCTTTTTTAAAACATGAAAGACGCAACACTCCTACAATGTGCTTAGTGTACCTTGTCCTAAATAATTGAAATGCCTTGGCTTTCTTGCCATAACAAGAATGTAGATATACATGCATTTCTGCTTTTTTTTTTTTTTTTTTTACTGTAACCTTGATAATGGTTTGAAAAATCTTTTCAGAAAAGACATGCTTTACAAAATCAACGTCGACATGGAATAAAGTTCAAATTTTGATGTATAGTCATTGAAACAGCTAAAATGGATTTATGGACCAGAAACGGGTGTACCGACATGGACAATAATAAGGTGTAGAAACAATTCTCACGAGTGAAACTACAAGTACATTTCACAGTTAATTACAAAACGAAAAGCAACACATTTAATGAATAAAGAATTTGAGAGATAAGGACTTTCTTGTAAAACGTATTGCATTGATCATTGTTCTTGCTGAACTTGTGAAAATGTGTTTGCAGGAATTTGGTCATTTGATTCTTTGGTCACTAAATTGGGGGTAATTACTGAAACCTGATTAATGAGGCCATGTGTTTCTGCTGACTGCATGTTCCATCATCAAATCCTGCTGACAATCTGTACAATATTTGAAACTTCATCTAAAATGTTGTTTGCATTAATCATGCAGCTTGGAAACCTGTTTTGTTTCCTTGTCTTGTTCATTTCAAGCCCTTTGCTCCATTTTCATCCAAGAGAAGGCTGAATAGACACAACCAGGGTGTTTTTTGGGTTTTTTTTATGCAGTGGCCTCTGTTTTCTGGGAAACACTTTGTCTTGCGGAAAGGCTGGCAGATTGCCTTTGACAAAGTGTTGATGTCTCCATGCTGATCTGTAACCTACATAAACAGTTTGGTCACCAGGATAAAATGCTTCCTTGTGAGAACAACAATGGAAACAGAAATCTTGTGGGTGTATATCATGACAGGAAGTATTTACAGGGATAGTTCATTAAAAGTATATAGGAATTGTTTTCATTGTCATATCATTCCAAACTCCTAACTTAAGCATTTCTGATGATGACTTCAAAAATAATGTGAATAAAAGTGGTCTAGCCCAGACCTGTACTACAGATGCTATAAATACAGTATTAAGCTATGGATATAATATCAAATACCATGATATTTGGGAAGTTCAGCTCATTGACTCATTGAGAGCATGCTCTGCTGTGCTAAAACCTCTGTTTAGTGAAGTAAAAGACCACTGATAAACAGATATCATACTACAGATGCTATTCCCTTGAGCCTTTCAATGCTACAGGTGAATCAGTAAGTCAACGAGTTGAACTCCAGAATCGAATCTTTCCAGAAATTAAATGAACAAAAACTCAAAAGAATCATTCAGTATTTTAACATCCATTTCACTGATTCAACTCAAAGATTTGAGGATTCGGACAATACACCAAAGGACTTGAATCTTAAACAGCACCCGATATTTATCCTACGAAACATATTTGCATCTGCAAGGCATTGGCGTGTCTCTAAAAATGTAATGATTGTCACTTGTCTGAACGAGCCCTGATTCGGGTGATGCTATCTTCTGTATCAGGTAATGACTGTAGTAAAATTAAATTAGCATTCCCAATTTTGGCATATTAATTGCTACCATTTATATAACCACAGTTATACTAAACACCATGGGTAAACTGTGGTTAGTGTAGCAAAACCATAGTTAAACAGTGGTTACCGTGGTTTAAATAATAATTTTCTTTGGTTTCAACTGTAGTAAAAATTTTAACTGGCTTGACTGTCTCTTTACGTTTTGCGCTGTATTTGCAGTAGGCCTACGCCTTCCGAAGCTATGCGGTTGACCTCGACGCTTTCAGATGTGTACTGTTGAGTTGTTTATTTGAGACTGATGTATTTTGAAGGACACAGACTACCTCACTTGAATTTCCATTTCAATGGCCTCTTTCTCTGTCGCTTTCAGAAGATGTCCCTCTTTAGTCCAGCGAGTAGGAGTGTGAGTGCTTGCACTGCTTGACCAAATAATAATAATAAACCTGTTTGTTTGCACTAGCCGTGTCACGGATGGTGCGGGTTTCACACCCTTTGCTTACTGAATTCATTTTGAACTCACGTCGTTTACATACACCATAGAAACCACTCTTTAATTATCACGCTACAGCATTAAGTTCGGACAGGAATCTGTTTTTTGATTACTGCTTGCCTGTCTAATGCTTATTTTTAGCCTGTTCAACCTGCCCAGTTCCCAAAAATGGACCAGACCAGTCACATTTTTGGTGCAGTGCCAAATCGATGACGTCTAATATGAATCAGTCATAATAAATCGTTTTACAAGAGAGTATATTATTAATACATATAATATTTATAGTGAGTAATTCTAATTTTAAACCTTTAAACAATTACACAAATATCCCAGCAATTTTATGAAGCCCTATTAAACCTACGAACTGGTAAAATGTCACGGTCTAACATAACGAAACAACACTGACCCCAGGTTTCAGTCCAGAATGAATAGTGGGTTTCTCTCTGACATGTAGAATAATAAGACTGGTATTTAAAGGAATAGTTCCCCCAAAACTGAAAATTCTGTCATCATTTACAAAAAAGTTTGTAACCAGGCTGTTTTGGGTCACCATTGACTTCCATAGTAGGAAATAAAAAATACTATGGAAGTCAATGGTTACCCAAAACAGCCTGGCTCATTCATTCATTCATTCATTCATACAGGTTTGGAAGTACTTGAGGGTGAGTAAATGTTGACAAAATGTTTATATTTGGGTGAACTATTCCCTTCGACATACCAGATATCTTTAAATCAATTCTTAAAATTCTTAAAACAAGCCCATTCTCTGCAGGTAGACCCGTAGACAGCTGAAACAATCCGGTATTGAGTTAAACACCCCCGGACAAAGACTTAGGGTTTTGCATTTGAAAAATGAGATCTGCTTTAGGTCTGAACCTGAAAAAGAGAATGAGAATGTTTTCATTTCAATGTGGAGGAACTGGTTTGTCAAAACCTTATCTAAAAGAGAGAGACTAGCTGTTATATAAAGCAATTAGCAGCAAGCTGTGGCAGTAGTAAATAAGAAATGAAAAATAATATTTTTAACGTATTACCTTTAATATATTTATAGTAAGAATTTATATGAGCGGTAGGTGATTACCATATTTTTGCATAAATCTAATCATACAAGGTAACACTGAACAACACATTTGCAGTATATGTTCACCTTTGTTAATGTAAATAAAAAGATATTTCAGATTCATTAAGTAACTGATACAATTTTTGATTTTAATGAAAAAAAGTAAATTGGAGTTAACATAGTACCTAAGTACTGTATTGTTAATTGTTAGCTTATGTTAACTAATGTTATAGTTAAATAGTGTTAACAAATACCTTATGATAAAGTGTTACTATTGTATACTATATACCCTCTTATTATAAGGACAGTTTGAAATGGTATGTTAGATAATACATGCAGTTCATTTTTAACTCAAAGAATTTTTGACCAGTATAGGCCTAAAAATGTTTAGACGACAAATCAAAACCCATGTTGAATGTTTGAGACCCCTACGATACATGCAAGCCAGCCTCAAACCAATGCATTTGTATAAACACACCTTTGAAGTGGATCACGCAATACAAAATTTTAACATCTGTCACAAGTGAATAAAAAAAACACACCAGGTTGAATAAAAGCTTTCACTCTGCAGTCTTACCGTGTCATCGTCTGCCATTAGACACGGGAGTGAGGACTATGGTTAGATCCAAAGTGTCTATGTATTACGGTGGGCAGGATTTCAACCTCTGTCTGCAATCCCAAGGGAAAAATGAGACCCTGTTTTCTATTTCTAACCTGCTTTTCAAGACACAGTTAGGACTGCCCTCTTATCCTCCCTCTTTTAGTCTCACCGGAGGAATGGCAGTGTCATATCTACCTGCCCGACCAGTTTCACGACACTAGAGTCCTGGATGCTCTGCCCTCACCTCCCCTCTGACTCTCTTTTCTTCGTGTGGAAACAACGAGCTGAACATAGTCTTGCATCAAAATAACTTCCTTGTTGGAAAATTCTTAAAAGAGGATCAGTGCTGTGTAACAGGCAGGCATAATGGATATCGTAAAACAATGATGAATTACGCCCACAATGCATGTAAACAAAGTTAATGCTTTGAGATAAAAATAGTTTCATTGGATAAATACGGATGACTAGTTAGACTAAAAGTTGCTTGATTCATCATAATCAAAAGTATAATTAGTCAGTGTGTATGTGAGAGAGAAAAAAGACATAATAAGTTTAAATTATATATATATATATAATTCCCAGCATTGCATTTCAAATTTAGTTCGAATTTAATGTATTTTTTTATAGCTATATTTAGCTATATTAGCTTCTTATTTTTTTAGGCTTGCATGTTATGTTATGTTATGCATGTAATGTTGTTTAATGAGTCTCACCATAAAGTTAGTTTAGTGTCTGTGTAAGTGACACTAAGCACCTTCCGTATATGTTCATCTTTAAAAGCTGCTCGCGATGTGACTTTCTCATCACCGCCTGCGTTTGGTACAAAACAGATTACAGTACTTTAATAGGTTGGTATATTAACATTATATCAGTTAATGAAATTACGGTATTTAACTGTAAACTTTACTTAAAACTGTAAAACCTAAAATGTTACAGTATTTTTTATTGTTGAATTCTGGCAACCACAGATGCCATTTTTTTACCATCATTTCTAAAGATTTTTTTTTTTGAAAGTGTGAGAACATTCTCATGTACAGCGGTAGTCAAATAAAAGAAACGTTCATCATTGCGTCACCATCTGTTAATCAACACCTAACAGGAAGTCCACTGATACCTTACAGAGAATGACAAGGCAGAAAAGGCAGCTTTTATTCAACTCTCCCCACCACCGTTAGCACCGTTCAGTTACCCGCTTTCTGTTCATCGCATTCCCATAATTTATTTTTACCTTCCTTATATCGATATCTTGCTTGTACAGTATGTTTGACCATGAACGCTTTTTGTAAACACGTCTTTATGCACGACAGACATGAAACAACCTTGATTAATTGAATTATGTAATCCGATGTAAGCCGGACAATGAATTCTAGAAAATCTGACAAATTAGAGCAGAATACAACGAAGGCAAAAGATAGGTTACGTGATCTCTTTCAATGGCTACGTGTGCAGCGACACAGAGCTTAAAATGAGTTAGAAAATGCATGTCCCACAATTTATTGTATCAACAAAGGAGAAAAGTGACAAAAAAAATGAAACTAAGATCCAGATGAAAACATGACCGTGACTCTGACTCACTCAAACTGTCACTGTATATATTGAGCGATCTAGACACTTAATGTTCTAAAGTTTAGGGTTTTCCACAGAAAAAAATAAGCAGCACGTCTGTTTTTAGATATGGATAATATAACTTGAAATCGTCAGTACAACGTCTTTTGGGAGATCATCGCAATAATGAGTTAACAAATAATCAGACAGTTCTACTTATATTCTACTAAAAGTAACTTATTGTCAACAGAATGTTTATAAGGGATGGTCCCTTATGAAATGTTACCGATATATGTTCTTCACATAAAATGAGCCAAGGCCAGTGAAAATATGTAATAGTATAATTTTTATTTTGATAAAAGTTAAAACGGGGCTCACAGACCCAAACACCATACAACTGTTAAAGTGAGAATAATATTTACGCACAGAATTAGCTCATTTTAAATACGACACCTGTTACAGGTCTCACAATATTTTTGACGGGGGCCGTGTTTACCATGATGTAGCATAGTTTGAAGACATCTGGGCAACGATGTTATGAGTTTCTGGGGTTTTGGTGGTGGAATTTGGTTTTCAGCTGCTGAAGAGTTAGTATTTTTGATGTATTTTTAGTTTAATAATGCACCAAATGTTCTCTACAGGTGAAAGCAGGCAGGTCATGTCAGCACCGGACTCTTCTAGTAATAGCTGCAGGATGTGGTTTTGCTTTGTCCTGCTGAAATACACAAGGCCTTCCCTGAAATAGTTCTGCACTGAAGACGATGAGATTTGCCAAGCCTTTGCGGCTTCACGTTGAGGGATGTTGTTTTTAAAGTATTCCGATTTTTTTACACACTCCTTCACAGATTGGAGAGCCTCTGGATGAAAGTGTAAAATTTCTCTATTTAAACATTTGTTATGTTCTCTATGTTCTATTGTGAGTAAAATGTTCACTTAGTTTAATTCAAATTTAAAAAAACATCCCAACATTTCCAGAATTCAGCTTGTAATGACAAATGAACTGAAGACTTGAGAAATAACGCTCGCATTTTAAAATACATTCAAATATAAAACTGTAATTGTAATTAATATATTTAACAATAACATTTTTACTGCACTATACGGAGAATGTAAAACAAAAAATGTATTTTTTTGTGGTCTGAATGGTTGCATAAAGAGCATTTCTGTTTCACAGGTTCTTTATGGAAAAAGAAGGTTCTTTAGATATAACAAATATATAAAAATTGGTTCTATTAAAGCACCTTTGACTTAATGATTCTTTGTGGAACAAAAAAAAATGCTGGCATCACCGTTACCTGATGTTAATATGCCAATATTATAATATGCCGACCTGTTAAAGTGCTGAAATCTGTTTTGTACCTTTGAAATGCACTGATAGCCACCAAATGCAGGTGTTGATGAGAAAATCATATGTCTATAACAAGCTGCTTTGAAATATTAACACATTTAGGAGCTGAGCAATGTCATTTACACAAACACTAAACAACATTACACTAATTTAACAACATAACATGTAACATACAACCCTAATAAACATAACTGATAAGAAAAAACGAAGAAGAAACAGTTAAAGAAAAAACATAAAAAATTCACATGAGTGTTATTGCTTTACTGATTTACACCTAAATATGACGTACAAAAAAAACCCAAAACAAAAGGGTGTCACATATTTGTTATTACAGTATTTACAGTTTGTTGCTGTCGTTATATGTTATTTACAGTAACGTCAGTGTGACGTCACACACATTATGCAACACACAATACACGTGTTTGATTGTTTTAAAAAGTTTTTTTATATTCATTTAATACATCAGATAATAACAGTTTAACAGTGTAAGGTACTATTGTTTTAAAGTTTAAAAGACCCCACATTCGGTAATGTATTTTAACAACAAAGCGAAATCAGTTATGAGCATGACTTTGATGCAAAGTGCACTTCAAAAGGTTCAGGTCACACATTCAACAGCAGGCAAGGCTAAAGTAAACATAGGGGATGTATATTTAGACTCGTGACGTAATACAGGTGAGGACAGCTAGGGCTGGGACATGACCAAGCATTTTCGTAAGACTGATGACGAAGGGAAAACAAAACAAACCACTCAAAGCGTTCTGAATATCTTTAAAGATAAATCACTGAACATGTTTTAGGGGAAGCTTTGCTTGCATTTTTGGCTCCTCTTGTCTTTCTGTTATCCTTGTAGAATTGGGAGTCATCCGATTTCTTTAATAATAATATAATTATTTAAATAACGTCAACCACATTAGCAACCTTATTAACTGTGCATGCATATTTTTATTTTGTTTTTAAGTGTACTTTACTCTTCACTACCTCCCGTTGGCCAAATAAAGAATGACTGCTTTGAGATTTTATACCAGGATAACTTTATCCCTGAGAGCTACCTTCTTGCAAAGTTCAGCACCAACCTTACGAAAATTAACCATGGTTTTACTACAAATGAAAGCAAAAAAACATGGCTTATAGGTACTGTAATCTATGGTAAGAACAAATTGACCATAGTTTAACCATGGTATTTGTAGTAAAACTGTGGTTAATACAATAATGCTAATGATAAAAAAAATTACTACAATTTTACTGTAATAAAAACATTTTTGATTTCCTTAGGGGAAACCCTGATTAAACACAACCGAACAGACTAATGCAGAAGAGGTGGGAAGTGGAAACTTTAAAGTTTACATTCCAGTTTTTGAATCAATTATGGCCAAAATAAAATAAATAAGTAAATATCTAAATATCGCTATCCTTATAAACTAACCTCATAGTTTATTTTTATGGAAATATATAACGCTGTTGACATGGAGACTAGGTTGTGCTTCATTCCTTGCTTGAATGGGTTTCTGTCTCACATATTAGCAGAAACGAGCAAAAGTTTTATATGGCATCAAATGACACAATAAAATGCCCTATTTTAGGAGGAAACATAGGAAAGTGTTGTCTAAAGTATGCATTCTGGGGAAGGACAAAGGGGAAGTTACAGCTATTCCTGGCAAAAAGTTCCCGCCCATTTCCCCCAGAGTCATTCAGCCATTATCAATACGGTTCCTCCAGCCCACGTGAGATCCGTATCGGTGAACGTTTTCTGTAGCTCACACTCGTCTGTGATCTGTAAGTTTGTGGTGCGTTTACTGCTGTTACAATTTTCTTAATCTTGGCCCAAAATAGCATATAAAACAAAAAGTTATATTGTGGCTTTACATGTCACAGAAATGGTCACTTCTATCGAAGTAGGTGGTATATTGGTGAGAATAAGCACCGAAATGGACCATACTTAATGCTATTAGTCAAAGGTCTGTCTACATGAGACTGCTGTGAATGAAATGACCTTTAATCACTGGTGAGAGTAATATGTCTTGCCAGAAGAGGGCAATGTTTGTTCTTTTTAGGTTGTCTTGGCTCTATTGAGTGCCATTCTTTGCTTTGGGCAAAGTTGATAGTTTCTGGGGAAGTACTGGTGTTTTCATGGAAAAGAATAGGAACATTCAAAATAACAGCAAAAACAGCAACAACAAGTAGTTTTACACGATATTAAATTAATCCGAGTGACGTACACTTGAGTGAGATGAAGGCTGCATTTAGTCTTTTTT